>NC_046154.1:227237719-227247719 GCF_011064425.1 Rattus rattus | reverse complement strand
TGCATGCAGAAGTGAGTTTCAGTTATCTGTTTTCTCAGAGATCTTTGCTCCAAAGACTACCCAGTGCCTCCTCCAGATTCTCTCCATGTCAATAAACCCAAACACAGCAATGATTCTTACTATGGCTTCACATGGAGATGACCAGAGGCCCTGTAAAGCCCACTGAAGTCTGCATCCCACCCAGAATTCTGATTTAATTGGTCTGAGTGGCTGTGGTATAGAGGATTTTAACGTTTCCCCAGTGGTTCTAATGTGCAGTTGAGGTGGAGTAGTGCTGTTAGAATACTAAATGCTCAAAGTCATAACTCTAAATATGGTTTCATTTATTTTAGGCCACTACTACTATGTTTGAAGCTTCTCCTATTAAAAGACGTGCACCATTTTTCAGTAAACTGCTTAGAATGCTTCAGTCCCAGTGGCAGATCACCTGGAAAAGTTGTTAAAGATGCAGATTTTTTTTTAGAAGTCCACTTTAGTTTCTGATTCAGTACATCTGTAATAAATCCAGAATATGAAAACGATAGCCCCAGTGACTCTTGTGTGCCTGTACACCACTTCAGAACACATCTAAGGAGAACAAGAAAACAGGTTCAAGTAGGGTCTATGGTTTTGTGTTCCAATCATAAAAGATTAGTACGCTTTAGACTACAAAAAACAAGCAAACAGGTTTTTTTTCTATTTTTGATAGTTTCCTAGTAATGATTTGAATATATAATACATCTTGGAGAAAATGAGACTTTGTGGGGGGAAAAAAAGCAGTGAATCTAGGCAATGACAAACTGTATAAAAATATAATTTTAACAAAATACCCAATATACCCAATAACTTTAATGCTTTAGTTTTAAAAAGTGACGAAAAAGTTGACACTCGTGTTTAAAACAATTTCCCTGAAAATGTTTTCAATTCGTTTGAAAAAAAAATAACCCTTGACACATCTATGTTTCAGAGGATTAGAGAAAAATTTAAAGCATCCCATATGTTAAAACAATTTAAGGATGCCTAGGGTAACTTAACACTTCCAGGCTTTAGGATAAGCACACATTTTAGTTTAAGGCTAAAAATCCCCTGTCTAGCATATGCTGCAGTGGGAATTTAGGGAAAGAAAATGAATCACTCAAGCTGGAACTACATCAAAATGTCAAATTAACACATTTCGGCTTGTAACAGTGCGATGGGACGTAATGTCGGAATGATCAAGGCCGGAGGCTGCCAGGCCATTTACAGATCACGTCCTTAGTTTTTCTTAACTCTGTCCTATCTGTCCCCACTTTAACGCACCTGACAAGTTCCCACTGTAATGAACTGAAACAGCTGCAAAAGAAGCAGCTGCAGTGCTAACATCAGTACACAGGTCTACAGAGAAGGAAAAGGCTGTAACATTTCCCCGTGGTGGCGAAGGAGGCATTTGGCTTTCTGTAAATGTTTTGGGGATTTGGCAGGTTAAATAACTTCCATTATCATGTCTGAGATGGCATTAGAATGAATGCAGAATATCACTTCTCAGAGCTAGCCGTTTCTTTTTCTGCAAAACGTTCTTTTGGTCCTCTGTTCCTCTGTAATCCTTGTTCCCTGGAGAGTGTGTTTTCCTATGACATCTAAACCCAAGTCCTGGCTACGGATGGATTTATAACATGGGTTACTTTAATTGTAGGACTCATATACACATCAGATCCATTTGTTGATTCTATTACCCAAGTGTTTGGAGTCTACTGTGAGGATTTTTAACTTAGGAGTAAATGAGCTCCTCAACTTTAATGGTCAGGATACAGAGAAGATATCCAGACCACAGAGGAGCATCTTTCCCATGTGGACGATCCCGGTTTTTCCTGAAAGAGAATGGAGCAGACATAATAAGTAGGAATCTAAGAACTCTTGGAGGCATCAGCTCTGGGCTTTAGTTACTGCAGCTTTTCTCCTTCATGTCATTGTCATTGTCCCATTAGCTCTTCTCTCACACCCTTTGTCATTGAAGAAACTCATCAACCTTTTGTCCATCTGCGGCTTAACCTGTTTTGAACCAAGTCTCTAAGCTTTACACGCAAAAGTCTCACCAGCGCAAAACCTCAACCAACCTCATACATCAGTTCACAGGTGAGAGAACAGGCCATCTTGCCCAAGGACACATAGTACAGTAAAGACATCTTTCTCTGCGCTTTAATCTATTAGAGTGTTCTCTCTCTCCAGAAGAGGAGGAACTGGACAGCTGCTGAGATCTGCATTTACAATAGCCCCCACCACAGTCACAACTGACTGCATAGAAACTTGAGAGTGAGTAGCCCCAGTTTTGAGAGGGAGAATTCGCAGCTGCTCACAACTCGGGGCTACAGCTCTACAGCAGTGCAATCACAGACTTTTCGCTTTGGTAGAAACATTCTCTCTCTATTCAAGGCCCAAGCCTTCCTTAGAAGGGTTTTGTGACTTTGTAGAGATCAGAGTGGCTGAGTGAGATATTTAAAATACCCAAACCCTAGGTTAGAACACTTTCCCACTGTAATGGTTGTCAGGAATACAACTCTAAATTAGCAAGTGCCATCGTTACCAGGGCCAGTATGGGCCATGTATTTCCTGGTTTTGGCATCTTATTGAAGAATGAAATAAAAATCTGACACGGACTGGAAAGGAGCAATGAGAGTTTATTCAAAGGTAAGTAATAGAATTCACAGAATACACTGTGAGTGAAGACACTCACGGGCCCTGAGTATCTGACTGTTTCCGCCTTTTTATTCTAAGCCAGATCTGTCCGCCTCTACCTTCTTGGTATAACTGAAGAGCCTGAGTAAGATGGTCAATAAAGGGGTGAGAAATGTACTCTGTTATTCAGAGGGTAGTGTGCAGCTTCATGGAAGGAGGGATCCTATGTCGCCAATAGGTTGCTACATGAATTGTTTAGAGGGAAGTGTATACCCCATATGTACAAGTATGGTTTCAGACTGCCAAGTGTTTTGTTCAAAGAGAGATACGTGTTTAGTCCAAGTCAAGTGGAGCTCGGGTTAATACTATTCTCTATGCACGTGTGCCTCATTATCAGCAATAATTTAATAGTATACTAAAGTCACAATGGTAAATGGCACGTAGTCCATGCTACGTATGGAACTACAGAAATCCTGCATATTAACCAACTGTCCTATCAGTAGGCCCTGTGGAGTACTGTCCTATGCTAGACCCTTGCACTACCTTCTGCTGTGTCCAGGCTCATACAATTGCTTTTGCCCTGTTGCAGCTATGCAGAGCTCTCCCTATGTTTCTCACCAAGAGTGGTCTTGCTCAGAACTGCATCAGCAAAAGGAAACTTCCTGGACTCTGCCACCTGTTACCGCTGCCAATCTGCATAGCTCAGCATGAAATGTACAGGTTTGATCAGGTAATATCTGCACAGGCTACAACATTCAGAAGGTGCAAAAGTGGGGACAATGAAAGGTCTCTGAACTCTGACTGGACCATCCCTGCTCTCTTTCCCAGAGGAAGCTGGTCAGATTCTTATGTAAGCCTTTAGAGAAACAATCCATAAGCAAGAGCCAAACCGCAGGATTTTCAGTCATGTCAGGCCGGGTAGGGGCTGTGACTCGGGCTACAAAGCGTACCAGACAGACCTACTGAAAAAGTACTTGTCCTAAAGCAACTGTTGTTAACCTGTGTGTTGAGCTCCCTTTGGGGGCTGAACAGCCCTTTTAGGACGATTTGCATATTAGATATCTGCACTACAATTCATAACAGTAGCAAAATGACAGTTATGCATATCAATGAAAATAATTTTATAGTAGGGCGTCGCACAATATGAGGAACTGTATTAAGAAGTCACAGCATCAGGAAAGTTGAGAACCTCTGTCCAAAAGAATAGTCTAGATTAGAATTCTTAAAAATGCACTGCTTCCAAACATCCTTGGGATCGGGATGTCTGATGTCAAGGTCCCTGCTACTGGGACCAAGACAGGGTGCAGCTAAGAATGTATCTGCAACCAATTTGTATCTTCAAATCGTCTCTCTCATTTCAATTCAGAAAAACACTTTAAGAACATAATAAAAGTAATTTTACAATAACAAACTATTTTCTTATTTTAACTGGTTTGAAAGTAAAACTGAATTTAAAAAATGAGCTGATATATTTTTTATTTTAAATAATTTCTTTCAGAGAAAAACATTGGTATTTTTAATATGCTAAAATATTTATACTTTATCAGCCTTTGAAAAGGGTAACTGAAACAAGTAAGCTGGTTATGTTTAAATTTTTATTTGTATTTTTTAATTCATTCAATTTATGAAGATTAACCAAAGCTCACACCCTATCAAAGGTATTACAATAATCTTTCATAAAACCCACAGCATTAAAAAAAAGCTATACGTTAAAGTGAAAACAAAAACTTTAGTGCTAGCTGTTAAAATAGAGACATAAATACTGTTTTTCAAAGGGAGGAATACTCAAGGGAGGGGGGAGACAATCGTATCACATGAGTAGAGCAGGAGATTTAAATATCAGTTTAGTTCCTCATTGCCAACATGGCATTTATGTCCCAGATGAGATTCCGTAATTGATCCATAATCTGCTTCAGCTGTTGATTCTTCTGTTTGAGTTTCTGTGAAAACAAAAGGATTTACCAACAATGTGATATGAAATACATAGACCATGAAGTTAGAAGACTGAAGTGTAGCAGGTTAGGGCCCTAATGCTGCAGACAAAAGTAACCCAAATACTCTGTGAAACAGAAGGTCTCCGTCTTAGTTACTGCTCTATTGCTGTGATAAGGCACCATGATCAAGGAAACGTATAGTTTACATGGGGCTAACAGCTCCAGGGAGTTAGACACTAGCTATCATGGTGGAGGCATGGCAGCAGGGAGGCAGACAAGCTGCTGTAGCTGTAGCTGACTGCTCACTTCTTGAAACAGACACTAGTAGGTAGAGAGAAAGGGGGAGGGGGGAAGGAGGGAAGGAAGAGAGACAGAAACACCAGAAGTGGCGTGAGTCTTTTGAAACTGCAAAGCCCATCTTTCGTGTCACCACTCTTCCAACAAGGCCAACTGACCAAACAGTTTTACCCACTAGGGTCCAAGTACCGACATTCATGAGCCAGTGGGAACCATTCTCATTCAAAGCATGACAGTTTGTACCCTGCTCTGACCTCAGTCTCTGACAGACACCCTGATTCCAACTCAAATCCACAGAAGCTCTGCCACCTTCCCCCATTCCTTCATAAAATATGTGACATGTGGGGGTAAATGGATCATCCCACCAGGCAGAAGAACTGGGAACGGTGAAGCAGGGTCAAAACCCCAGGGAATCTCAGAATTGAGAATGGTAGGCATGGAGCGAGCTCTCTGCCAAGCTCTACTTGTCCTGGAACATGTAACCATGACACTCCACTGAGAGGACCATGACAACCAGTCACATAGAATAAAAACGTGGAGTTCTCCATGCTGATGTACGTAGATAGGACCCGAGTGTTTAGCTGATGAGCTTCGCTTCCTGGGTAGTTCTTCCTGAAAAATGTATTTAATCTCTGGTTCACCCTGAGTAAGATGTATGCAGTCACATCCGCCATAAAATCAAATGGTTTGGACAGGCAAGGACCATATCCTTCATCAAGGACTTCTGCATCGCTGCAGGGCGAGGCCTTCATCCTAAAGAGCTGCGCCTACATCTCCCAGAGAAGTCCTTCCCTCTTTCAGACCCTTAGTACTCTTGGCACTCACTCAGAACCAGACCAGGTTCTACCCCATCCTGGGCTCTGCCATCCCCTTCCTGCCTGGTGCATAGGGGAAGAGCAGGCCTGTGGCCTCCATTCTCAACTCCTGAGGTCCCCAGGGGGACCTCGATCTGGGTACACAGGAGACTGAGAACCACAGCATCCATCGCAGATCTCGCTGTTTCTCGCTTGGAAGAACAAGGGCTGGGACTCCCATCAGACTGTGTGGCTTGCCTGCACTCCGGTAGTGATACATTTAGCTGTGACAAACCTATTGTTTAGATGCTGCAAGGACAGTGGAACATAACGGTTAACTCTAGACACTATGGCTATTGGTAAAGAGGCTCAGCCTTTTCCCAATTATAAATGGAGGACACTGGCCAAATTGTTTCACCTCACACTGGAAGTATGAAGGTCATCACAGAGTCTATTCATAAGAGTTCATGGCAGAAACAAATGCTTTCATTTGCCTAAAATATTACAGTTGCTGACATTAAATTAAGCATTTGATACATGTTCATGATAGGTACAGAATGTAAGCTGTCAACATAAAAAAAAAAAAAACAAAAAACAAAACAGTCTTCCAGAAATGTAGGGTAGTTCCTGTCCTAAGGTGAGCCTACTCCTAACTCTAGAGAGGAGAGGAAAGTGGCCTAGTGACAAGGAAGGCTCCCTACAGTAAGATTTATGCACACTTCCCACATGCTCCTTGTCCTCTTGTTGAGGATAGCATGCTATGACAGGGACTGCCAGCAGTAGGCCAGGATGGAGACATCTCAGAAGTCCCCGGCAGCTCTCCGTAAAAAACAGTTGTTCCCATTTCTCCTAACCTTAGCCCTGGACAACGGCTGTATAGATTTCATTTGTGTGTGACTGTTTTTTAGTTGGCCTTGGTGTGTATAATTATTTTATTATATCTGATTTTTCTATTTTTTTCTCCTGCTCTGGTGAATTCTATGAAACTAGATGCTCCTTGATGTAATGATTCTTAAACAATTAAAAATTGAAACATAGGGGCACAGCACAGTAAAGTCCTATTGGCCCAAGTATATGTTGTGTGGTCTCATCTTGGAAACAATATAATAATTATACAATGGTGGTTCAAGATTAATGCTTCACTTGTAAAGAAAGTTTGAAAAATTATTAGAAAATAAAATAGAGCCAACATTGGAACCCCGAGAAAGGAAAAAAGTTATTGAAGTTAGGAAATAAGTTTTATACACATTTGAGAGTGGTTCCTGGATAAGCAAGTATAGAATATGTAAAATCTTATACTAGGAAAACTAAGTCAAAACACTGGGACTCTGAGGAGAGTTGTGTGCAGTGTGCAGAAGCAGAACCACTGAGTTAGGGGTTAACTTGATTCTTTCTGGCCACTGCCTGGCAGCTCTGCCCACGTCATTATCATTAGAGCTTCCCAGGAAAATACAAGTAGCTGACCTCGGAGCTTTGAGCTCTGAAGTATAATAAGTCAGAAGTTAAAATTTAAATAATGATAAGCTTACAATTATTATTTTGGCTATAGACCTGAGACTAGGAAAAGCTTAAAACTTTGGGGAACACTGTAATTCTTAATTATTTGTGGGATGTGGTTATTCTTTTAAATTTGATTTGGCAATGATCACACAATGACAAGAAAAAGGTGAGAGAACATGAAAAGAACATGTGAAGAGTGCATAAAGAGAGAGTGTGAGGTGTGTGTGAAGAACGTGTGTTGTGTGTGAGGTGTGTGAGGAGAGTGTGCATGAGTGAAAGGGGAATGCACAGAGTTGTGTAGGAGTGTGAGAGTTCAAGAAAAGGAAAAGCTCACAGGAGAAAGGCACACGCACAAGAAAATACAGAGTATATGCAGCCTCAAGCTGCGAATGAGTAAGAAAGAAGACAGAGAGAATAACTTTAAGCCATGAAAAAGTGCCTGTCAGTTTGTACCCAAAAAGTAGTCTGTGTTTATTTATTATGCGCCTTCCCGATAGCCCTGCTTCCAGTTGAGAACTCCGATCTTGTGTCGAGGCTGGGTCTGGACAGCTCCTGCCTCTCTATTACTGAGCGCCACTAGTGTACAGTTCACAGGTATCTTAGAAATCCTTTCTTCAAGTTCTATGTGATGAATAGCCGCTTAGGCAACACGTGATACAAACAGAGATTCTGGTTATCGTCCTTGCCAATTATTATAATAATAATTATCCAGTAACACGTGGGAAACGTTAAATTGAAAGATACAATATTTTAATTAGATTATTTTTAAAGTACTCTATTTAATTGCCTCTATTTAATTTCAGGCAAACTATTATATGTACACTAGGAAGAGGTCTAAAGACTTGTTACTTCATTAAAAAGCAAGTGGAGATTAAGAGAACTACTTTTATTACTTGTATCTAGATTTAGAAGTCACAAACAGAAAGGAGGTCACTAAAGGGGACATTAAACACTTTCACTAGGAATCAGAAGCAATTACAAACACTTTAATGATAGTAATACTGATTAATTAATGTTTGAAATTAGGATAGCACAAGTCTCAGTGAAACATCTGACTGCATAGCATACAGGCCTTGATTCTCTGAGGACTTCAAAGGACTTTTGGGAAGGAGGATTGATATATATCAAGTGTCTTAGACCAGGTTTTCAGATGGCCCATCTCACCGTGACTATGCAGTAGTCAGTCAGGAGACTTATATGTATAGTATTTAATAAAATCAACCACATTCTGAGACAGAGGAGGATGTCTTCCTACCATGGAGACTAAGACAGGGACCCATCACCTGGATGGACACTAAGCATGTGTTAGGTTGGTAGGCTGGCAACCTCAGTTGAAGTCTTTAGGTCTGTAACCTGTAACCTGATACCACACTAAACTGTTCCCTCCGTGTCTCACATATGAATGGGCTAGAGACTTAAGGTCCTGCCAGTCACACGTAAAGTATAGCCACATATAAAGTGATAGTCAGCTTCACAGACTTGTGAGTGAAAAGTGCAGAGTTTGAGTCCGTAAGTGAACACATGGCTTCACAATGCTTCCAAGGTGGCTGCTCTTCATGGACACTCAAGTATATGGTACATCATTGAACCATCGCTTCTAGCTGTAAAATACTTTGGCTACCATGGTTTCCCTTTCAATTCCAACTTTTCAGGAGTTATGTAAGAAAGAGCTATTGAGAATAAAAGATAAACAGGAAGGAGTTGATATTTAAACAAATGTAATTTTGAAATGGGCCATAGTAGCTCACACCTGCATTCCCAACAAGGGATGGTGAAGCAAGGTGACTGCTCCAAGTCTGAGGTCAGCCTTGTTGCACACTGAGTTCAACACCAGCCAGCATTACATTATGGGACCCTTCCTCAAAATAATAATAGTAATAACAATAACAATAATGATAATAATAATAATTTGAACTAATAAGTCATAACATTATCTCGAACGTGGTCACTTTGAGAGGTTCAGAACCTTAGCATCAAGTGTGAGGAAGACACAGCCAGACTATATCCAATAAGGTGGCTCTCACAGAAAAGGTCAGCAAACAAAACTATTTGCCTGGGCTCTCCAAAAGCTGGTGGTGAGCAAAGAGTGAAAGAACTTGGCTGGGCTGATGGAAAAGGAAAGGGTTAGTCTTCATACAATGAAAACGAGATGTAGGGCTGCCCGCACATATGATGCTCACGGGGGCAGGAGCATGGACCTGAACTTTAGAAACAGCTGAGAACCATCTAAGACTGATTGATGATGAAGTCCAGACTTCGCACTGTCAATAAAAACTAAGGGGCAACTAGAAGAAATGAAGTCATGCTCTTGGGTAGTTAAAAACAGAATTTATTATAACCAGTATCCAAACAGCATTTGTAGAGGGCTCCCTCCCTGGCACCATCACTGGGCAAACATGAAACCTCCCACTAAGCCTGCTTTCAACAATACTCATTTGTAAGTGAGTTTTGATAAGCTGGTCACACTAACTCCTAGAAAGAAGGTGTACCAAAGAATGGGGGATATTTCCCAACCAGCACTAGAAGCTGGGCAATACTTTCTTTCTTTTATTAAGTGGAACACAAAGTATTTGGATAGTTTTACTAAAAAATGACCAAGTTTTAATTAAAAAAGTAGCACACAAGTAAAATATCTGGAGTCAAAACATGCCACGAGACTGTCACCAGTGAAACTGACGGTTATGCTTATTAGTGGTTAGATTGTAAATACATTTTCATGACATGATATAAGATTTAATATATACAGTCTTGCCACTGATTGATTTTAACAGAGGCTGACAGCTGCTATTTTCAAAATCCATCAGCTGTGCATAATTTGTTCCATTAACAGGTGAGCATGTAAGC
>NC_046154.1:226580099-226607619 GCF_011064425.1 Rattus rattus | reverse complement strand
AAAAAAGTCTCCCAACCAAAAAAAGCCCGGACCTGATAAGTTTAGTGCAGAATTCTATCAGACCTTAAAAGAAGACCTAATACCAATACTCTTCAAACTATTCCACAAAAGAGAAACAGAAGGAACACTACACAATTAATTCTTTGAAGACACAGTACATTTATACTTAAACCATTCAAAGACCCTGCAAAGAAAGAGAACTTCAGATCAATTTCCCTCATGAATATTGATGCAAAAATATTCAAGATTCTCACAAACTGAGTACAAGAACACACCAAAATGATAATTTATCATGATCAAGTAGGCTTCATCCCAGGGATACAGGGATGGTTCAATATAAGGAAATTCATCAGTGTAATCCACTATATAAAGAAACTCAAAGAAAAAAACCCCACATGATCTTCCCATTAGATGCTGAGAAAGCATTTGACAAAATTAAACACCCCTTCATGATAAAAGTCTTGAAAAGATCAGGAATTCAATGCCCATACCTAAAGAGACTAAAAGCAATATACAGCAAACCAATAGCCAATATCAAACTAAATGGAGAGAAACTTGAAGCAATCCCACTAAAATCAGGGGTTAGAGAAGGCTGCCTACTTTTTCCCTACGTATTCAATGTAGTACTGGAAGTCCTAGCCAGAGCAATTAGACAACAAAAGGAGGTGAAAGGGATACAAATTGGAAAGGAAGAAATCAAAATATCACTATTTGCAGAAGATATGTTAGAATACCTAAGTGACCCCAAAAGTTCCACCAGAGAACTACTAAACCTGATAAACAACTTCAGCAAAGTGGCTGGATATAAAATTAACTCAAACAAATCAGTAGCCTTCCTCTGTTCAAAGGATAAACAGGCTGAGAAAGAAATTAGGGAAACGACACCCTTCACAATAGTCACAAATAATATAAAATACCTCGGTGTAACTCTAATCAAGCAAGTGAAAGCTCTGTGTGACAAAAACTTCAAGTGTCTGAAGAAAGAAATTGAAGATCTCAGAAGATGGAAAAATCTCCCATGCTCATGGATTGGCAGGATTAATATTGTAAAAATGGCCATTGTGCCCAAAGCAATCTACAGATTCAATGCAATCCCCATCAAAATTTTAACTCAATTCTCCATAGAGGTAGAAAGATCAATTTGAAAATTCATTTAGAATAACAAAAAAAAACCCAGGATATCAAAAACTATCCTCAACAATAAAAGAACTTCTGAGGGAATCGCCATCTCTGATCTCAAGCTGTATTACAGAGCAAACTGTATGTTATTCAATGAAATAGAATTTAAGACCCAGAAATGAACCCACCCTCTTATGTGTATCGCTTGATCTTTGACATCAAAGACCTCCACATAAAACCAGATACACTGAAAGTAATACAAGAGAAAGTGTTGAAGAGTCTCGAACACATGGGCACTAGGGAAAATTTCCTGAACAGAATACCATGGCTTATGCTCTAAGATCAACAATCGACAAATGGGACCTCATAAAATTGCAAAGCTTCTGTAAGGCAAAGGACACTGTCATTAGGACAAAACAGCAACCAACAAATTGGGATAAGATCTACATCTGATAGAGGGCTAATATCCAATATATACAAAGAACTCAAGAAGTTAGACTCCAGAGAGACAAATAACCCTATTACAAAAATGGGGTACAGAGCTAAACGAAGAATTCTCAACTGAGGAATATTGAATGGCCGAGAAGCACCTAAAGAAATGTTCAACATCCTTAATCATCAGGGAAATGTAAATCAAAACAACCCTGAGATTCCACCTCACACCAGTCAGAAGGGCTAAGATCAAACACTCAGGTGACAGCAGATGCTGGTAAGGATGTGGAAAAAGAGGAAAACTCCTCCATTGTTGGTGGAATTGCAAGCTGGTACAACCACTCTGGAAATCAGTCTGGAGGTTCCTCAGAAAACTGGACAAAATTGTACTACCTGAAGACCCAGCTATACCACTCCTGGACATATACCCAAAAGATGCTCCAACATATAACAATGACACATGCTCCACTATGTTCATAGCAGCTTTATTTATAATAGCCAGAAGCTGGAAAGAACCCATATGCCCTTCAACAGAGAAATTGATACAGAAAATGTGGTGCATCTACACAATGGAGTACTACTCAGCTATTTAAAAAAAAATGACTACATGAAATTCATAAGCAAATGGATGGAAATAGAAAGTGTCATCCTGAGTGAGGTAACTCAGTCACAAAAACACACGGTATGCAGTCACTGATAAGTGGATATTAGCCCAAAACCTTGGACTGCCCAAGATACAATCCACAGACCACATGAAGCTCAACAAGAAGGACGACCAAAGTGTGGATACTTAGGTACTTCTTAGAAAAAGGAACAAAAATATTCATAGGAGGAGACATGGAGACAAGGTTTGGAGAGCAGAGACTGAAGGAATGGCCATTTAGAGCCTGACCCACCTGGGGATCCAGCCCATATACATACAGCCACCAAACTCAGTCACTATTGCTAATGCCACAAAGTGCACGCTGACAGGACCCTGATATAGCTGTCTCCTGAGAGGCTCTGCCAGAGCCTGACAAATACAGAGGCGAATGCTCACAGGCAACCATTGAACTGAGAACAGGATCCCCATTGGAGGAGTTAAAGGATTGAAGGAGCTGAAGGGGTTTACAACCCCATAAGAACAACAATACCAATCAACCAGAGCTCCCAGGGACTAAACCACCATCCAAAGAGTACACATGGACAGACCCAGCTGCATATGTAGCAAAGGATGGCCTTGTTGGGCACTAATATGAGGAGAAGCCCTTGTTCCGGCCAAGGCTTGATACCCCAGTGTAGGGGGATGTCAGGGTGGGAAGGCAGGAAGGGGTGGGTGGTTGGGTGGAAGAATGCCCTCATAGAAGAATGGGGGGGGTATATGAATATAGTTAGTTTCTATCTCGCTGGCCTATAACTCACCTAGTAGGCTAGAGTGGCTGACTATTGAGCTTGCAAAAATTGGACTGTCTCTAACCCCAATGCTGGAATACAAGCATATGTCACCGTGTCCAGCCCATGAGTTCTGAGGATCAAGGAAACTCTCATATGTTCGGGGCAAGTACTTTACTATTTTCCCAGTTTCATTAAACTAGATTTTTACAAAAATAACCTTTCACTGAAGGGTTCGTTTGTCCCATGATATGCAAGCATTTGAGCCTTTTTTGTCATTGTTTACAGAATAATATAAAACTGTATAAGTAAAGATCATCAGCCAGCCTTTACTTTTACAAGCAATGACCCCAGGCAGCTATAAAGTGAACAATTTGTCACCAAAAGCCATTTTCACCACACTCCAACAACACTTACTGGATAATGTCTGATTAGTCAGTTAAAGTATTTGAGGCATTTTTCTATGTCTCATTCTGTTTGAGTCCCAAGGTAAGCAAGCAAAAGTCTGACTGAAGTAGATGAGGTGAGTCTATGAGTAAAAGCACCTGTCCTGTGCCAAACCTCACAATCAAAGTTCGATCCCTGATCCCTACATGATGGAAAGAGGTGAACAATCCCACAACTGTCCTTTGATGTCCAGTCATGCTCCAGGAAATAAGCACGAATGTGTGCACAGACAGGGTGGGGATGGGGGTGTTGTGTTCCCTGTCATACAAAACAAACAAATAAATGTAATAACTTTTTAAAGAGACTCTATTTGCATATAGGAAAGCTATGTTGAGGAAAATTGAATTATCTGACATTATGGAGTCGAACAGCTCACTGTGGCTCGTCTGGGATTCCCTAACTCCTTGTGGTGTCTCTGGCTAATTCGTACAAACATCTATCGCAGCAACACTTCCCCTGGGTGTGAGCCTTGCCTGCTACATCACCTAATTCTGTTCCTTAGTGCCCTTCCCTCACAGACCCAATAGCAAATCCTTTCTAATACACACGGATACCATTGACCTTGTAGATGCTTCCTTTTAGAGAATATAGAAAGAATCTAAGAAAAGTTGTCTAGAGACATGGCTTAACTTCATGCATGCTACAAAAGCTTTGTTACTTTTTAATCATAATGGTGCACTGCTGACCCTCATACATCCTCAAAACATCAAGGAAAATGCCACTACAGATAATGTTCCATATGCTTCAAACCCTAATCCGGAGGAAGTCATCGTTTATTGAGCGCCCACCACTTACAATGCAATGGCTCACATGAAATTGAAAGGCAAATAGCTGAAGAGAAAAATCTTTGATCAGCAATAGCCAGGGAGATTTTTAAATATATATATATATATATATATATATATATGTTTACACACATATATATGTTTACATGTATGTGTACATGTGGGTATATATATTATGATAGAATTTAACTTTCTAACAGGAAAATGACATCCTGTTTCACATAAACATGTTCTATTGAAATAAGTTTTTCTCCCAAAGCTCCTGGTTGGGGAAAATATGAAAAGCCAGGGATAGTATGGTGGGAGCACAAAGAGAAACGATAAACAGGAAACCTCAAAGGAGAGGCCGCTCTGAAGAAATAGCATTGTTGAGTGAAGGAAATGAAGGAGTTTCTTTTGATAGAAGTGATGTGATGACTCTCCTACCTTTGAAGGCCCACTTCAGCCATGACAGGCTAAAGACTTATGAGAAAGTAGGAGTAAAGGCAACCATGTCTTTAAAAAGTTAACCTGGTCCCTATAACTTTAAATATACAGGTAAGATCTATAGAGCGGTACTCCTAAAGAAAAGAACCCCAAATCTGTAACAGGCTAGATGTCGCTCTTAGAAGAATGTCTGTTGGCTAAGTACTTTCACCTGACTGTGAAAGAAGGGATCAGAAGCTTTTGTCCATCAGTGTCTGATGATGTTCACTATATAATTAACTGAATATGTTTTCTACAAATGGAAATGGGTTGTATTAATTGTTATCTGAATGAAGACATCCTCTGAAAGATGGCCATACATATTGGACTAGGTGGATAGATAGAGTATGCCTGGCTATTGCATCTTGGAATCTAATACTCAAAAAGGCACAAGATATTCACAAAGAAAGTCAAAATAACCCCCAAACACATGAAAGATACTCAGCTTCATTCGTCATCCCGGAGGAAGTTGATTCAGACCACAGTAATCACAATGAAATACCATGACATGTTCAGCACAGTGTGTAGGATGTAAAACCCTGACCACAGCAAGAGTCAGCATGGAGGCAAAGAAACCAGAAATCCTGTTTTGTGATGAGAGTCTGAATCAGAAAAACCACTTCGGAAAGTGTTTTATAACACTTTCCAAACACTAAAACTAGATTGTTCAAGAGACCTGACCCAATCCCTGGTACCCTAGAACCATTCCCTTCATGTTCATCAAAAGACGTACAGCACAAACACACCCATAGCCAATTCACTGTAAGAGCTAAAACTTAGAAATAACTCAACTGTCCATTAAACAGTCAAAAATACAAATATACAGTATTATAGTCATATTCAGCAACAAAACAAATGGTACATTGATCAATAGGGAGATAGAATCGGATAAATTGCTGAGTGAAAAAATTAAAAATATAAAATGTAAAATATATAGTTCTGCTATATGAAGTTCAAAACATGTGACTACAGGACTGGAGAGACAGTTCAGTGGTTAAGAGCACTTGATGCTCTTCCAGAGGAACCAAGTTTGATTCACAACCACCTGTAATTCCAATTCTAGGGAATCCAACTCTCTCTTCTAGTTTCTTAAGGCACCAGGCATGAACATGGTACACAGATACTCATGCAAGCAAAATCATCTATATCCATGAAATAAAAATAAACAAATCCTTTTTTTAATGGGTGAAAGCAACCTTGAAATTTTGATATTGGCTATCCAGATGGGAGCTAGTGGGCTTCTTACCACAAAGGGTTCAAGGGAGATTTTTGGAATCTTCTAGTGTTTTATGTATCTTGATTTGAGTGTTTAAAACATGGATGGGTGGGTACATGAATGGGTGGGTACATGTATGTATATATAGGTAAAATTTAATCAACTGTACATTTTATATTTGTGCAAGTTTCGGTATGAAAGTCCCACTTCATCTCTTTATCCTTCCCCTCTTTCACATTCTCTCAATATATATGACTAATGGGGGATGGGGCAAAATAACATTTGTGAGCCTTAAAATAAAGTGCTCCCTTGACTGGGTTTCCTTGGCCTAGAAAGCTTCATGTCCTGGTCCCCAAGACGTCTTTAAAGTAAGCACGAATAGGGAGGGCAATAATTCCTGGCTGTCTTGTGATATATAAAGGAATAGAACCATAAAGTATTTATGAGATAGATTTGGAGGAGAGATGGTGTCGTAGCTGTCTCTGGCTCGAATAATGAGTAGAGTTTAAGGTGCAAATGGTAAATGTGACATCCCAAACAGGGAACCCAGCATGAGCAACGGTGTAGAGGTAACAGTAGAAATTATTTTTTCCAAAGGGAAAACTGACTGAGAAATGCCAAGGACTCTGGTTCTCTAGGGCAATCAGAAGTGTAAGGAAAGGAGACGGCGGCGTGTGTTAGGTAGCCCGCACAGTGGGCCTCGAACACCTGTGGTAGGGTAGGTCGAATGTAGAGGATGCAGCTGGCAGGTGGTTTATGAAAAGAATATGAACTGAGACAGGGAATTCATATAAACAACACTAGCAAAGGAAGTCCCTGGTTTAGCTCCAAGCAAGCGAAGTCAAACAGTAAAACAGTTGTCTGCTTTCAAATGTGAATCATCCTCCTGACACCCCATCCCTCAGGGGGAGGATATTTGTGCATCCCCATGCCAGTTCTCTGAAAGCATCAGCTGAGGCTCCAAAAGTGATACTTCAACTGCATCATACACCCATGGTTCTGAACCCAAGGACATGATCCATCAAATGCAAAATTAGCTACATGGGGTTAACAGTGGACCAGGTGGAATAAAGCCCCAGTTCCAGCGCGCTCATTAATGATGTCTCTGTAAAGGAAAATAAATTAAGATGCTTTTTGTGATTCAGCCAAAATGTTGCTCGGAAGCCAGGGGTTGTTTACATGGAGAAGAGCTTGTGACTACATTGCATTTGAGCAATTTCTCTCATTCAAAGTATGCTTTATTCTGAGTCGCAGCCCATGCCAATTAGCATGCTCTTTAATACACAGTTTATTTTTAAAAATTCAAAGATAGTAATTTTCTAGCATTGACCAATTTACTTGAGGGGAAGACTATTGGTTTCCAACTTTAATCAAGCTCTGAAAATTATTTATTGATATTTTCAGTAGCAAAGTTACAAAAGTGATTTTTTTTTATCTTCCAGTATCTTTTACATCAACAGAGTTAAAAACCTATAATTTTATGGTGGCTTAAGTGATGTTTGCTGTAGCTTCAATGTCAAATGTCCTCCCAAAAGCCTGTGGGTTTGAACACTCAGTCCTGAGCTGGTGATACTCCTTAGGAGACTTTAGAAGGTGAAGAAAGCAGATGCTGGGGAGGAGAGGCAAGCCTTACACTATAGAATGTGTCGTGGTTCCAGCCCCAGTTCTCTGCTCCCTCCGTGGTACCATGGGAGCCATCTGCAAGTTCCTGCTACCATAGACAGAGTCACCCTAACTTCTTTTATATACAAATGCCCTTAAACACTGAGCCAAAATAGACCTCTCCTCCAATAAGTCGGTTGTATGAAGTATGTTCTATGAACCACAAACATTTGCATGTAAACTGTGCTTGTTGAAATCTGACAGTTGAAGTGACAGACTAAAGCTAGTGCAGCTATCAGTAAAAGAGGCTGGATTGTAACTCCAGTGTCCCTGGGGCTGGCCCAGCATGCATTTTATTCTTGCTCCATCCAGGTAGCAAACAGTTGTGGTGATGAGGTAAGGCTACTACAGTTGATGCCTGTGACAAGATTAGAAGCTTTGGAGATGACCTTTCATATCTGTCCTTCTTTGGGCTTCCTTGTTCCTTGCTTGCAGATAGCTGTCACTTTGGTTCTTCTCTGGGACTGTACAGTCACACATAGATCCTGTCACAGTGTTTGCACTCAGGCCTGAATCAAATACCTCTCCTGTACAATGAGAATGAAATGGAGCCAGAGACACAGTACTGAGACTACATACAAGGTCACCCTCTCATCTTGCCTCAAGTACCTTCCCTCTTCAACAAATAATATTTCATTCTCTTGAGCTTTCATACTATCCTAAGTCTAACTTCATTTTAGTGAATTTGGCCTATCACTGTTTACTTGACCATCTTCCCTAATTGACCTTCCAAAGCAGTAAGAAGCTAACACTCTTACTGAATTTCTCCTTTCCTGTATCTGCTTTCTTTTCAGTCAATACACTTCAGTCACATTCCATGTAAAAATATGCTTCTTCCAGCTGTGGCCCCACTGTGGGCGCCATCTATGGTATACCTGTTGGGGACCAGCTGTGATTCTGCACCCTCTATTCCCTCCCTCGGGATATCCAAGTGCCCCTGTACACCAGGCCGGAAGGATGAAGCGAAGTCTGAAATGGGCGGAGTCTGAAGGATCCCAGTGTGGCTGGAAGTGAGTGTGTTGGTGAGGGCCGGGGGCAGGGAGTGTCTCCAAGGAAGGTTTTCTCTGAGAATTTTGTGTTACAGCTCTCTTAGACAATACTCAATAAAACCGCTCTCTTAAACAATCTTCAGTGAAACAACTGGTGCCCATACACTTTGTTTGAACCAAGGGCTATATATGAGCCTTGGGGGATGGAAAGGAGTTTTCAGGGTAAGTGTCAAATCATTGGAGTTTAAAGGACTGTGAATACCTCATTTGCCAAGAGAGGCAATCCAGGAATCCCAACTACCTGCTGGTTGATGGGTTCTTATTGGGAAAGAGAAAGATGAGCTTGTAGGTTTGCCCAGGACCATGTGACATTCCTGAGGTACAAGATTGGGGGTCAGACTCCCCAGGTCAGGCACAGAAGAGGAAGCACCACTAAGAAAAGAGAGTCCTTCATTTTGCACCAAGCTCAGAGAAGCTTTCCAGACATGGTAGACTGTGGCCTCAAGCAAGGAGGTAAATGCCGGGAAATCCTAGTTTATTCCCTTTAGAAAGCATATGATACAAAGATCGCACAATGTATTGACCCAGAACCTCCAAGTCATCAATGTGAAGAAAGAAAGAAAGAAAGAAAGAAAGAAAGAAAGAAAGAAAGGAAGGAAGGAAGGAAGGAAGGAAGGAAGGAAGGAAGGAAGGAAGGAAGAAAGAAAGAGGGCTCTAAACAAGGGTGAGAAAACAGAGACTACAAACGAGAAAGGAGGCAAAGGAAGGGAGAAAATTAGTTCTGCCTAAGCTGATGGCAATCAGCTGATCTTACTCATTCAGCTTCTTTCTATATGGACAAGTAACCCACTCACTCCAAGGGCATTAGCAAAAAGAAAAAATGGCCATGTTATTACAATATTCCTGGGAAGAACAGAGTGGGAGGTGATATTTAGTAAAAGAATTACCTTCTCCCAGGCTCCCAAATCCACAGTCCCGCGGATTTTAACATGCTACCTCTCCCAGGTCTCTGATTAGACCACACTACACATGCTACCCACCCTAGTCTTAAATATCTTTTCAGCCTTGTAGAATTAACTATATGGCAGGATCTAAGTATTTGCACCCATGTGAAGCAAAGTAGGCACTCTCCATTAACATCTACATCTCCTGGAGGCCATAAAAGATCATAAACAACACTTTTTCCTGTAACAGACAGGCCAACAGACCATACCTAAGGAATTAGGAGGGGGAATTTTTATGAAATTATTATCCACCAAGAAAATGTTGGCGTTTAGCATGCATCTTGCATGGTGGTAGCTCTTAAGATTCCATACATTTAATGAAAGGGACAGAGTGAAGAAAGATATTATATTCGTGTTCCTATTCATCCACTGAAGTTCCCATCTCTCCCTCTCTGTGAGATGTGAACTATGCCTTCCAGGAGAAAGCAAGTAGCGTGAATTTAAAGAAGGGTGTTGACATGACAAAGACTGGGAATGCATCGTGAAGTTCAGCCAATGGAAGCAGCCTCCAGAGCCTTCCAGATAATTCAGGCCAGGCTTGCAAATAGATGTACAATGTTAAGCAACAGAAGAAAAAAAATTCGGATGGGGAGCCAGACAGGACAGAAGGTGGAATATTGCTATCTATTATTGTCCTACAGTAGACAAGGTTTCTGTGTTGTCATGAAGTAAAAAGTAACTCGTTTAAAGACTTCTGTAATTACACCTCCCCCTGGTGACACTTGGCACAGTCCAGGAAACTCTAAGTAGGAATCATTGCGGTGTTGGAAATTAGGAGGAGGCATTTTAAAGAGCTTATTGTGTACCAACAACAGGGACAGGGAGCTGGGAGACTTCACAGCCACAGAAGGAACGACCTAATTTACAAAAGGCTTTGGTGGACAGAAATAAGGCTGCTTCTCTGTGATCCGGGAGAGCAAGCTCAGCCTGGGGAAAGAAAGGTTATTTTATCAGGAAATAAATCAGAAGCCTGGACCATGACTGCTTTTTTCCAGGCACATCTCGGTGAGGAGGAGGGTGTGTGTTCAGACCACAGGAATCTCCAAACTTGCCTGCCACCCCATCAGCCCCGAGTGAGACACAAAGCCCACGACTGACGAGAGGCCCGGGCAACAACATGCTGCTTCAGTTTGCGCTTTGTGTCTCTCTGAGTGCGTGTGGTTTCTTTCATTTGTGTTTGTATTGGGCATTTTTTTTATTTGTTTGTTTGTGTGGACGGTCTCATTTGGAGGCTGGTGGTTACCGGCCTTCCCTCTGTGTGAAGTGGCTGCCAAGAGGCCTGGTGTCTGTAGCGTTGTGCTTCAGCCTCTCTGGCTTGCAGCCAGGCCTGAGGTGGCAACTGGAGCTTCTACCAACCTGGCTCAAAAAGTACGTTCCAGTGGGCACTGGGAAGGCCAGCAATACGGGAGCACATAGGGGCAAGAAACAAGGCCGACGACAACCAACCTGCTAAACAGTCCCCAGAGAGAAAGGCAAGTGTCTGTCACAGAGATGTCACTGAGGAGGAAGAAAAAAAAAAAAAAAAAAAAACCCTCACTAGGGCTATAAACGTATATAGAAGCGGGGAAGAGCACAGTCTGCCTGGTAGTCAGCACCTCCTTTTTTACTGAAGTAAAAAATGCATATTTTCCCAGTAAGGATGAGAAGCAGGGCCCAAGGTCCTAGTAGACATCTGGGAAACGACAAAAGAGAAGGCTAGCATTGCGAAGTCAGTTGGACATTTGTCCTTGTCGCAGAGGTGTGTCCCACCTCAAACCCTGAAATAAACTTGAACAGTCCACCTTTAGAAGAAGACGGAGCTATTTTTAAAAAAGGCTTCAGCTTTGAAGTTATTTTAACAGCCTAAGATATAATTTAGTGAGGAGGGTGTGAGGGGAGAAACTGACCTAGGAGAAAGGGAAAGAGCTTAAACACTTTATTTAAAAAAATAAAAATAAAAGTTCTAGAGTTAAATATTGTGACCTAAATATAGGCCTTGGGTCCGTCATCAATCACAGCTCTGTGTGGCTGCTTTGACGAAAAGATTTTTGAATTTTATTTTTGAATAGTATAATTTTCAGATTAAAATTTTAAAAAAGAAGTTCAGGACCAAAGGATGATCTTTAAAAGTGGAAACTGCTCCACACATACATCAAAGGGTATGTATGCAGGAGTAAATAAATGTTTCTGCCAATTCTTCACCGTTCCAGGTTTCTGTGCCTTCTCTGTCCATGCCCTAGAAGGTTCCCTGCTCCCACAGCAGGGCCTGTCTGCCAACTTCATAAATAACATCAGGCCACTGTTTCAATTATCAAATCCCTGTTTTCAGAGACTTAGCCCAGGTAAAAAATGTTTGGGGAACTCAAATTTGGCAGATAGCATCTCAAAGCAACCGTTAATTCTCTAACATGTTTCCAAAGGCAATCATCTTTTAATTGCTGGTTTTCTGATCCTAACATGAAAAAAAAACCTCACAGACAATCAGACAGTGAAATCATTCATTGTGGGTCACAGACTAGGCAGGCCCATAGCAATTAGATCCTGAGAAGGTGCTCTGTCAAACAATGGTACTTTTTCAACTGGACATTCTTTGCAGAAATCATTCAATAAGGAACAAGGGTGGCCAAGAAAAAAAAGGGATGTTGTTACTATGACAACAGACCATAATGGAAGTGGGCAATCCATCACTTCTTCATTTTTTTTCCCTTCCCTGAAACCAAGAAAGGTGTTAGTGTCTTCATGCTTTGGGCTGTCTGGTTTTTAAAAATAGACTTGATATCAATTGTAATCAAAAGCAATAAGTATTGTAAATCATTTACTCCTTTGTATTCAAGTATGTGTTCTGGGGACAAAATCTGCTAGAAAATATATGTCACTGGCTTCTTGGAGTCTGTTTGAGAACATGAAAGATGAAGAAATGAATAATAACCACTCAGTAAATAGATCGGCAGTGCCCTCGCACCAGGAAGAGTAGAGAAGGTCTCACTGACCAAGCTTGCTAAACATGAGTGATAACAGAGGTTTTGGAGCCAAACCACCTGAAATTTAAACTTGAACTCACCTTGGACAATTCACTTATCCTTTCTGTGTCTCTCTCTTTTCTTTATATCTGTAAAATAAATTAAATATGATTTTGGCCTCAGCAGATTCCTAAAGAACAAGAGATTGACATGGAAGAGAATGAAAGAAAAGGACCAGAGGTATACGGTGACACTCCTGCAAAAGTCCTATATTGTCTCCTCTTGAGTCCTCAGGTATTCTGGACTTCTTGCTCACGAGTCATCAATAATCGCAGACAGAGCACTTGCATTATATCTGAAGGACACCAAAGGAAAGGATTCCTACAGAAAGGCTTGCTCTCCCGCCTCTGGTTTGCTTCTGCTGCCTGTGCTTTGAGTGGCTTAAATCTGTACCCACAAGTAACGTGGAATTCTAGTTTTGCTGTGACATTTCCAGCATTCCACACACTTGTCCACAGTCAAGCAATACTCGTTCATTGAACAGCTACCTCATATGCAGAAATGGAGGTTCTCTAGTGAAGCTATTTACTTCATATTCTGACTCCTAGAGGGGGAAATCCAGGAGGGCTTTTTAAATTGTGTGATAAGGATTACCCCACCCTAGACAGATAATTACAGTTTCTCAAGTCCAACACAGGAAGTACATGGCATCAACCCACACTCCTGGTGGTAAACTTTCAGCTCTTTAGCTTTATCATAAAGCAAGTTAGACAATCAATTAAACCAGTGACATTGCTAATTGTTTCAGTAACTAAGCAAGACAGTTACCGAACTCCACACAGCCTGGGTCCTAGATCCCTGACTAGGGACAGCAAGGACTTGTGAAG
Source organism: Rattus rattus (assembly GCF_011064425.1). Taxonomy (NCBI): domain Eukaryota; kingdom Metazoa; phylum Chordata; class Mammalia; order Rodentia; family Muridae; genus Rattus; species Rattus rattus. The sequence continues at coordinate 226,594,303 of NC_046154.1, read as the reverse complement.
AAATGACAGACACGGAAGAGCTGGGGTCAGGCTGAGTGTGCACTCTGATGGAATAGCACCTGCTACCACCTCAACTGAGAACCTAGGTGCGTTTACTATGTAGAGTACAGGAGAAAGGTTAGGTAGTCTGGGTAGGGGGTGTCTGAAGGCTGGGTAGTCTCAGGCTGTAAACATCCAGAAAGAGGGGGAAGCGCAGTTATTAGTTTTTGTACTCACTGATCAATCATCTGTAAACACTTGTTCTTGGACCGAGGAGGGCTGTACCTTTCAAAGCCTGATGCATGTGCGTATTGGCTTTGCTAGTCTCCCATGGATCCAACACCTTGGAGTCCTTGGCATGCCTGAGCCTTACCTGTGTCAACAATACACACTGACTCAAGCCTTCGAACCCTCAGGACTTCCTCTGTCCCCACGGACAGTGAGCATGTATGTATTCTTTGGGTTACTATTCTCCCTTTCACTATTCTTTTTGTTTTTTTCTTTCACTGACATTCACCATCCCTTGGGGGAAAGCAAGTAGTATTTCCCATTAAAACGGGAATTTGAAATAGCTTTGTTCAAGTATCTCTTGTGCAAATCACTCGCTCCTTGTAGGCTATAGAATGTGTGGGACCTTTAAGAACCATGAATATTTTTACATTTGTATGTTTTCCTTTTAAACATAATAATGAACTTAAAAAGTAAACATATTCTGAATAAATTAGGTGGTCATCTTGAAAGTAATACTTCTGCCAAGTTTATGTTGCTGCTGAAATTTTTTTTTCATATGATCATCAAAAAGAGGCTAAACTTAAATTTTCATTCAAATATCACACAGGGAGGATGGATGGATGGATGGATGGATGGATGGATGGATGGATGGATGGGTGGATGGGTGGATGGGTGGATGGGTGGATGGATGGATGGGTGGATGGTTGGATAAAGAAAAAGATTCAGGTAATAAGTAAAGATACAGACGTGAACATAGATGTAGATTTAGATGTTCAGATATGCCATTTCTTGAGTGTCTTTGCTCTTTCAAGTTTTCTGAAGGAGCTTTACCTACACATCAGCTCAGGTCATCTCCTTAACACTGCTGGTTTATCACCCCACCCTACAGAGTTGAATTGACATGTCTAAAGTTTCAAAACCAGGGAGTGGTAAGTCAGGACATCATAGCTTTCTAAAACCCTTCCTCTAACACTGACCGGGACTGGCTCTGTGCAGCTTCAGCAACCTTTTAGTTAGTCCTCTTTCCAAATGCTGTTCTCTCCATCTTCGAAGATCTAGTCTTGCCTGAGGGAAAAAAATTTACAGAAAAAAAGTTGTATGTCCTGTGTTTTGTTTGTCTAAATGTATGGGGGATGGATGGATAGACGTCCAAACACCCAGACCTGCCTATTGAACTTAAAATACTTAGAAAAATGGTGAAAATCCCAGTACATTTCTAAAAGGCTTTAGTAGGTTAGGAATCACTACCACTCTTACAACAGAAATTCAACAACAAATTCAACAGAAACTCAGACTTCCTAACGAATCTTTCAGTGTAGGAGCACAGCATCTAATAGATTCAGAAGTGTTTTAATGCTTAATCCTTGCATTGATGTCTACAAAAGAGATATTTATTCATTGACACAATTATCTCTGTGGACACAATGTAGCTTAAATTTTATTCATCAAAATAAACTACCTGTCCTACTTTGGATAGCTGTTCAATGTAGGCAGGTTTGATCTGTCTGGCGACAGAGCTCATGTCCTTTCTAGCCTGACACCAATCCACCTTCCTCTCAGAACCGTTTCTTTCTTCTCTGGAATTGCTGTTAACTTCCACCCTTTTATTAAAAAAAAAAAAGTAAATTTTTCTGTGCTCACAAGAGCATTTTATTAGCTAATCATCTGTTGCTGTGATAAGACACGATATCCAAGTCAACTTATAGAAGAAAGGCTTTGCTTGGGCTACAGTTCTGGTCAAAGTCCATCATAGTGGAGAAGCAGCAGGAATAGCATTCTGATAGCTCACCTTTTGAACCGCGAGCTGAAAGCAAAACTTAGAAACTGGGAATAGATAGAGGCCTCTTGCTCTCAAACTCTGCTCCTGTGACACACTTTCTTCAGGAAGGCCATAACTCCTGAGCCTCCCCAAACTGTGTCATCAACCAGGGACCAAGACTCCAAATGCTCCAGATGAATGGGGAATATCTCTCATCACTAAATAATGTATCAGCATGTGCTTCAAGAATAGACAACCTCGGTCCAGGAAAAAGTGAACAACTTGATTTTTAATTTCTTACAGTGAAATGTGGAGGTTAGGGAGTGGACTGTGTCCATGCACAGAAGTTAAATTCCTACTCTAAACGAAGCACAATTTAAAAAAAATACTCCCACTCAGATTTCTTAATGAAGCCAACACATAGCTCTGCACAGTGGCAATATCGTAGCCAATGAGATTTATCCGAGGTGAGATTATTGTTAATTGAGGCCAACACGTGAATCTCTATGTTTGGCTTTTCTCTCCCTCCTCACCTTCGTCATTTGATATTCTTCAATTCAAATGCTGTGTCCCAGCAACCGTATTTACTTCCCCAAATATTGTGATGTTCTGTGATCCTGCGTCTTCCTTTGCTTTACTATCTGGAATGAGTTTTTCACAAACCGACAGTCCTTTGTCCAACTGGAAAACGCCAAGAATACAAGAAGAGTCTGTAAAACTCTCCAGAACCACCACCCCCACTCTTCTAAGCACCTCAGCCAAGCCTTCCTCTAAGCCTCAAAGATCTTTCGTCAACCATGTCATAATGTCCACAACAGTGTCCTCTGCTAGACTGTGGCTTCTTTGAGGGAAAGTGCAAAGCTTTGTTTTACCTAGTGACCAGAAGGTAATGGTGTCCAGAAGGTGTCCTCACCTTAATGTATGACATAGACAAAATCAACTGAAGTAAACAAAAACAACAGAGAAAGGGTTGGGAGGTTTTTAAGATTTAGGCTCTCGAAAGAGTCTTTCTTTTTCCTTTCTCTCTCCTTTATAACTATATTAAAATTATTTTCTGGCAATTTCATACAAGTACATTCTGATTACCATCATTCCCCCACACTCTCTGAAATTCCTCCAACTCCTTTTACCCCTCCTTCGCCCTAGGAGTCTCTTTTCTACACTCATGGGGTTTTTGTTTTGTTTTTTAGTTTAACCAGGGCCATCTGTGTGACTATGTGTTTGGAAGTAACTATTGGAGCCTGGTAGACTCATCAGTGGGTATGTAACTGAAGACAATGTCTTCCCTTCCCCAAGAATCTATCAGTAGCTAGCAGTTCGACGGTAAGGTATAGAGCACTGTGAGCTCCTCTTCAGTCTATGATTGACTGTTGACAGGCCCAGACCTGTACAGACTCACTGAAGGCAGTTGCAGTGGCTGTGAGCTCATGATTATACTGATCATATCGTGCCCAGAAGATATCATTTCACCTTATGTTTCAGTGCTTTTATTCTTTCTTCCTCCCTCTCCTGTGACATTTCCTGAGCCTTGGGGAGTTAGTATAAATGTCCTATTTAAGACCAAGCATTCAGGGATCACTCATTCCCCGAACCTTGAGCTGTCATACAGCTCTGCACTCCTCACTGTTCCTTGCAAAAGAAAACATCTCTGATTAAGGCTAAAAGAAATATTTATACAGAGATATAAACATAATTATTAGGAAGCAGCTTGCCACCAGGACAATTAAGGTAAATAAGTTCAACTTAGAGTCTAAGACCTCCCCCTCCATGAGTTGATGAGGGTTACATTGCTAGTCATGGATTCCTTCCCTCTTGAGGAACAAGATTCATAACTAGTCAGAGAGTAGTTAGTTAGCCCCATAACAGTGATACCATGTTAGTGCCAATGGTAAGTTTGCATTGTAGTTTATAGGGTTCATACCTGGAGGATACTGCTGATGTCTCTTGGCTTCCAAAAGCCTGGCTATTACTTTCTAGTATGAAGAAAACTAATCATCAGGAATAAAACTTCCAGTTTAGTTCCAGAGTGATTTCTCTGTATCTTACAGTCAAGATATCAGCAATATTGTCTTATCAGCTTGCTCTGGTGGACAACCAAGAGGAATGACAAGAGTATATATTATTTGGGAGGACCCTGGGATCTACCTAGCTAATAGCTTAGAAGAAAATATCTCACCCCTGACACTGAGAAAAGCCTTAACATTTTTTGCGACAGTATCTGCCCACTTTTTTGTGATAGTATCAAGACTATCCATGATTAGAGAGTCTACCCATGGGGAAGATTTCCTTAGAAGTAATTCTTTGCTTTCAGGATCATTCTTTCATGAAATAGGTTTGACCAAGTCTTCTGCAGGTCAGGCACATCATTAGGAGCTTGGAGTGGAAACATGGATGAGCCAAAACTCACCCCTGCCTCACACAACTGACAATATAGCAAGGTTTCTAGATCAATGTTCAGAAAAGAAAAAAAAATAGATGAATCAATAGAGAGAGGTCATACCATGCATTTAGTGCAACCAAGTACTTTGCATGGTAGAGAAGGAAAAGGCATCTACAATAAAAGGCCAGAGGAAAGAATATTTGAAAGAAGGTTGAATGGAAGGTTCTGAAAGATCCTATATTCTCTAAATTCCTCTCAAAAATAAAAAGGCATTCCTTAGCTATTTTAATAAATAAAAATTTCCTTCTATATTACTCTACTTCATATTTTCATAGCAAAATGCCATAGGCTAGGTAATTTATAAACAATAGAAGTTTGCAAGTCTCATGATTCTTGCAGCTCAGAAGGTCAATGTCCAGGTTTTGGCCTCTGAGAGCTCCTGCCTGTCTTATAATGTGGCAGAGGTCATCACATACCACAACCATACAAGAGCATACAAACACTGATCTTCCTCCTCCTCCTCATCATCATCCTTCTAAAGATCCTGACTTCTGTAGTCCCACTCTCATGACCTCCAAGGAAAGCACCTCCAAATACCAGCAGGCAATGGTATTAAAAATTAAGTTCAATGAAATCTTAGGGGACATATTCAAACCACAACACTTACTTTGAAATCATTTTAAGCAGACTTTTGTCATGTTTTCTTCCCATTCCTACAGGTCCATTTTCACATCTTTTTTTCCATATTCAAATCTTATATGACATTTTCAACTTTTCTACTCCTCTGACAGAGTTTATCTTTGGTCTAATAAAGTACAGACAATGCAAACATTAAAAATGACATCTTTTTGTGTTTCTATTACTGATGATATTAATACAATCGGAGCACATAACCAGGATGGGCTATTTGTAGACCCAATGTCCAAGAAAAGAAACAAGATTTTTTCATCACATTCAGGGAAAAGCAAAAACAACTACAACAAAACAAGCAAACAAGCAAACAGAAGTTGTGACAATTTAAGCCTGCTACACAAGAAGGACAGTAATGGGATTGGAAAGATGAAACTCTGTGGCTATGGCTTTCCATGTTTTCCATTTTAAAATGCTCTAAAATGAAAGGACAAAAGCAAAGAGATTCTTAGCAATTCTTCGATTCTTCTGGGTAATTCAGGTCTCTGTGCTCCAGGTAATTCTATGAGGGGACCATGGGAACCCTGGTTCCCTCAACAGGAACAAAAACAAACAGGGTCAAGAACATACAATTGTTAGCTTTCATGGGTTACTGGGGGGGAAAATGAGAATGGGTCCCCAACACACACAATTGGATCACTGCTGTGATTTTTCAGAGTATAACTCAAGCCAAAGAAAACAATGTCACCTGCCACAACTTATACTCAGTGTCTGCTGTGTTTGAGCAGGAAAATGTAGTGAATGTGAATCTTCTAGGCAGTAACATAATAAGGATGGGGTCAGGCTGATGCGAGTGGCCCTATAAAATACCTTTGAAGATATGATATGCTAAAATACTGACCTGCCTCATGGATGTGATCAGGAAACTGGCAGTCCTCTACTTTATAACAGGGGTACGATCAAATTCAACATCAGCTCCGAACCAGCCCCATTTGGGGAGAAGAATTAGGAGCAAGGAGAAAGTGAGAACGAAGAGAGGTGACTCTGCTCTCTGAGATTGGGTGGCTCACCTCCTAAAGAGGATGGGGTGGAGAACAGCAAGCACAGAGGGAAGTGCAAAAACACTCTTTGTTGGAGCTTGCAAAATTGATGACGATTGTCGGGAAAATGCTAATAGAATTAACATGGTCCTTATTGTCCTGTCAGATGCCCCTAATGCAGCTTTCACCATTTCTCCTTCTCCTAGAAGCTGGCTCCACACTCATTACAAACATCACACATTCATTTCAAAACTCCAGAACTAAGCAAAGAGTCTGCTATTTATTTTTGCATGATGTGTTAAGACGCATGGGCTGGGCTACAGCAAGAATAATCTTGCTCCCTTCGGGAAATCAGGGCCGTTTAGAAAGCTGTTCTGCCTCCCTCTCTGGTCCCGGAACAAGCAGAAACCATGTTCTGCTTAATAGCTTTAAGTGGGATTGAGATTTGTCCCATTTAATACCATGTCTGCTGCGCTTCTTTAATACCTGTACTTTTAAGTGAGCAGTGAGAGAAGTTGGTAGCATCTAGTCTTACCTGTGGGATTAGAATTAACAACTTCCACAAATCTTTCCAGTTCTGTGGTATGAGAGTTTTAAACCTTTCAGGTGGATGCAATGTGTATAGAACATGATGGACCAAAGAAAGTAGACGTTATTATCACTAAGTAATACACAAGCAAAGGGTGGCACTTTCATTGAGATTTACTACAAGGAGTTAGGAGTTGTTAAAATGGGGCTAGAGATATGGCTCAGTGGGTAAAGGTGCAAATCACTCAATCTGACAGCTTCAGCCTGATTCTCAGCACGCACATGGTAGAAAGAGAAAACAGACTCCCACAAGTTGTCTTCTGACCTTCGTGTGTGCGCTCTGGCTGCATGTGCCCACACTGATCATACACACACACAAACACACACACACACACACACACACACACACACACACACACACACCCTCACGAACACACAAATAAGTGGTTATTTATATGTGATTTTAAAAAGGGGGGGTTCAGTGAACTAGACTGTTGGGGGGAGGGCGGCAATGGGGAGAGGGTGGGGAGGAACACCCATAAGGAAGGGAGGGGAGGGGGATGTTTGCCCGGAAACCGGGAAAGGAATAACACTCGAAATGTATATAAGAAATATTCAAGTTAATAAAAAAAAAAAAGGAAAAAAAAAAGGGGGGGTTGTAAAACATGCCTATTCTATGGCAAAGCAACACCATCTCTAGAAATATATCCCAAAGAAATATTTGAAAATGTGGTGTTTTTTTTAAAAAAGTACTAAAATGGTGACATGATCTTCTAAAACTATGTTTAGAAACCTAAGATTGTTTTATTTAAATGCCCATTAATGAAGAGTAAGTTCAATAAATTGTGGTACACATGTGCAACAATATCCTGTACAGTTGACAAAAATTAAGCAATAAGAATGCATTTACTGACATAAAAATGCATTATGAAACGTGTTAACTGACACTACATTTGAAGTAGAGCTACCCACCCATTGGTTAAGAAAAGATCTTTGGAGCTAGACCATTGGCTCAGTGGTAGAATGCTTGTTGCTGCTCTTCCAGCAAACCTGAGGTTGGTTCCCAACACCCATGTTATGGTGGCTTTGAACCACCTGCAGCTCCAATTCCAGGAAATCTGAGACTCTTATCTGGCCTCTGCAGACACCAACATATACACACAGAGACATGTATATACACGGCAATAAGTAAGATTGAAGGAAGGGAAGGAGGGAGGGAGAGAGAGAGGAGAAAGGGAGGACATAGACCGAATCACATGAAGACATTCACTGTTGTGCACTGTTACCTTTAGAATGGAATAAAACACATCTTCTCTTTTCATTTCTTTATGTCTCTTTTGTAAATTTCTTCTATGAGTAGATTTCTTCTATTTTACAAAAGTAGCTTAAAGGACCTAAATACATGTTCACACATGTGTTCATTATTGTGTTTTGTAATTCCTTATCAAATCTCCCTTGTTCACTCTGCAATATAGGTAAAGTTCTCTCTAAAGATTCATATTAACTAACTGATTATTTTCCTAGTCACGCTAAGCAAAAGAAGCCCCGCCCAAGGATGAACCAACAAAAAGGTGGAGAATCATATTTAAAATCATAAAATGAATTCAAAACGGTAGCTGGGATGTGTAACCTCAGCCTCTTGGAGCTGCACCCAAAGAAAAACAGAAGGTGTCCCCATGTTGGTTCCAGTTTCTGTTGACTGTCTATTGGGTTGAACCATCCCTTGGTGTGGCAATTTGAGGAAAACGCTGGCCTCAATCTCTGGCAGCTGCTTCCACCAGGAACTACAGTTTGTTTTCCTGCTTTTTGTTTGCACTTGGAGGTGGTAATAGAGAGTGATGGTGTCTCCTGAGAGCTAGACCCCAAGATGCTTCACAGCCCTCACTCATTGGAAATTTGACCACTTCCTGTATGGGCAGGGGCTACCTGCTAGCAAATGAGCAGGCTTGCAAATACAAGTTCTGTCATCCTACCATCAGACCCCACCCAGCCCACCAGCCCACCGCCTCAGGCTGTACCTGGAAAATCACCTAAAGAGAGTCCAGAGCCAAATGTCAACCCCCAGAAGCATGAGAGAAATAAATACTTTCTGTTGTAAGAGGTAGGTTCAGGGTGCTTTCTCTTGAGGCAGAAGCTAACAGATGTCCATTCCTGGGCCAGGGTAGGCCTCTGTATTATTCAACTGATATGGTTCAACTGAAGCCAGTGAGGTCACTGAAGCCCCAGTCACAGTCCCCACAGGAAAGCCACCAAACTCAAAAACAAACCAACTTCTCCTGACCACCCATCAATGTTCTAGTCTTAAAATAGTTCAGAAAGAAAATGATAAATACAGTTCAGGCAGAGAGAAAGAGAAGAGAGAGAGAGAGAGAGAGAGAGAGAGAGAGAGAGAGAGAGAGAGAGAGAGAGAGAGAGAGAGAGAGAATATGAATCTGAGATCTGAGGTTTAAGATCACCAGGAGCTCCATGGTTCCTGCCTGGCTGTAGAAGAAAGGGGAAAAAAAGTATTCTGCCCACTTTGGTCCTGGCAATGCTCAGACTTGGGAAGCTCACAGGCCGCCTGGAAGTAAGGTCCTCAGAGACCTCAGAAGACCGGCCACTCTCTGTTCTCTTTTTTTCCCTTTCTCTTCCCTGTCAATTTCTACCTGTTTCCTTCTCCAGTCTCTCCTTCCCTCCCCACCCCCACCCTGTCTCCTGCTTCTTCCCTACCCACTTTTTATCTACCTGCTTCTCTGTGTGTCAACCAGAGACCCTGGCCTTCCTCCCTTCCCAGTGCCCAGCTCAGTCCCCGACTTCACCGGCTCTCTCTGTCCCTCAGAGGGTCAGACTGACAGGACAGCTAATCAAAATCGAGACCTAAAGGAGCCTCAGGATTGCCCCAACAACGCCTCATAATGGACTGCACTTCAAAGTGCTCAGTCCCAAACATTAGGCAATTAATCCTCACAGCCACCCCGCGTGTTAATCAGGCCTCATTATTCATGAGTAACAGGCCAGGAAAACAATGCCAGAAGGAGAAGCAGCTGTACTCAAGGCTCTGAGGCAGAGGAGGGCCCAGGCCTCTTGGCACCGGAGCCACACGCTCCCCCTGGTGTCCACCCAGAGGCCCGCCCGAGCCAACGGGCGGCTCAAACTTTTCCTTTTTCCATCGACCACAGGTGTGTTTTACCGCAGCCTAAATAGCAGCTACTATTTATTCTCTGGGATTTTTCTAAAAATGTGCTTTTACAGAGCTTCGAGCCAAAGGCTTTTCCAGCAACACTCTTTATTAAATCAAGCCACAGAAATGTATTGAAAATCACGAGCGTTTTGAAACATACTGAGTCCTTTATGGCTGAAATAATCTAATAGACAAGCTGTTGTTAATTTACAACCTTAATTTTCAGACACACTTCTTGAGTCAAAAGTACTTCCTGGCCCGTAATTCCTGGAGGGACACAGGTGGCCTAGCACTAAGTACACATCTACTGTACATTAAAATGTATTTCTTACTTAACTTCAACATTTCTGAAATCTCAAGTTTATGTCTAGACTATTTTAATCAGCAAAATGTCATAATAAACCATATGTTGGTCTTGATCGGTTACATACACCAGCCGTACTCATAAAGTATCAAAAGGTGTTTTTAGAAAGAAGTCTGTATTTATTTTACCAAGAAAATGGTACTTTCAGTCTATCATATCAGACATGTTGGCAAGCAGAAAGGGGCCATACGTAACCGGTAGAAAAATAGGTTTTTCCCTCTCTCTCTTTGCACTTCACTAACCACTCCATCAGTATCAATTTTAAACTTCAGAGTTTTGAAACATCAAACTGAAATTGGCCTCACTAGGCACTTGACCACTCTCCACAAAGCATCCCCACCTTCGTAAGCCCTCCTGAAGGAGCAGCTGCGTTTATTCCTTCTATTCAAAGACGTCTGTTGATTCCCACGTACGTTAGCCTGCACCTATCAACCCCACAGAGAATCCCCAAGTCTCTTCAACATAAGGACAGGGAAAATAAAGGTACTGCTGACTGGACTGGAGAAAGAGCTCAGCAGTTAAGAGCACTGCCTGCTCCTCCAGAGGACCCAAGTTTGAGGCACCCACATGCTGGCTCACAATCATTTGCAACTCCAGTTCCAGGGGGCTCAATACCTCTTCTTACCTCTTCAGGCCTGGCCCACATGTGGCGAGCACACACACACACACACACACACACACACACACACACACGTAGGCAAAACAATCACATCCGTAAAATGAAATTAAAAAATGTACTAAGTGGTGTTGACTGACTAAAGATATCTAAATATTTGTTGGACATCGGTCATTGTTACGTTGTCATATTGGTACCTACAGCCACACTTAGCAAGAGACTCCTGATACACGATTTCATATTTTATTGGAAATTTTATTGGGAAAAGATATTATGCAAATGGTCCCAGGAATGATCTCTCTGGGAGCTCTGACGTGAAAGCACTGGCTGCCATGGATGCTCATGGTCTTCAGCTGGGGGGACGGGGGACCAGAAATAATAGGATTTGGCTGTGCCCTTGAGATTGAGAAAGTTGAGTTGGTCAGATACAAGGTGGGTATGGAGCCGGGGAAACGTGAAATGGTTATTAGAAAGATGGAGGAGAAGGAAATAGAAGCAGTCATTAAAGGTCTCCCAACCAAAAAGAGCCCAGGTCCAGACGGGTTTAGTGCAGAATTCTATCAGACCTTCATAGAAGACCTCGTACCAATATTATTCAAACTATTCCACAAAATTGAAACAGATGGACCACTACCGAACTCCTTCTATGAAGCCACAATTACTTTTATACCTAAACCACACAAAGACCCAACAAAGAAAGAGAACTTCAGACCAATTTCCCTTATGAACATCGGCATTTAAAAATACTCAACAAAATTCTGGCAAACCGAATCCAAGAGCACATCAAAACAATCATCCACCATGATCAAGTAGGCTTCATCCAGGCATGCAGGGATGGTTTAATATAAGGAAAACCATCAAATGATCCATTATATAAACAAACTGAAAGAACAAAACCACATGATCATTTCATTAGATGCTGAGAAAGCATTTGACAAAATTCAACACCCCTTCATGATAAAAGTCCTGGAAAGAATAGGAATCCAAGGCCCATACCTAAACATAGTAAAAGCCATATACAGCAAACCAGTGGCTAACATTAAACTAAATGGAGAGAAACTTGAAGCAATCCCACTAAAATCAGGGACTAGACAAGGCTGCCCACTCTCTCCCTACTTATTCAATATAGTTCTTGAAGTTCTAGCCAGAGCAATCAGACAACAAAAGGAGGTCAAGGGGATACAGATCGGAAAAGAAGAAGTCAAAATATCACTATTTGCAGATGATATGATAGTATATTTAAGTGATCCCAAAAGTTCCACCAGAGAACTACTAAAGCTGATAAACAACTTCAGCAAAGTGGCTGGGTATAAAATTAACTCAAATAAATCAGTAGCCTTCCTCTACACAAAAGAGAAACAAGCCGAGAAAGAAATTAGGGAAATACACCCTTCATAATAGACCCAAATAAATATAGTACCTCGGTGTGACTTTAACCAAGCAAGTAAAAGATTTGTACAACAAGAACTTCAAGACTCTGAAGAAAGAAATTGAAGAAGACCTCAGAAGATGGAAAGATCTCCCATGCTCATGGATTGGCAGGATTAATATAGTAAAAATGGCCATTTTACCAAAACCGATCTACAGATTCAATGCAATCCCCATCAAAATACCAATCCAATTCTTCAAAGAGTTAGACTGAACAATTTGCAAATTCATCTGGAATAACAAAAAACCCAGGATAGCTAAAACTATCCTCAACAATAAAAGGACTTCAGGGGGAATCACTATCCCTGAACTCAAGCAGTATTACAGAGCAATAGTGATAAAAACTGCATGGTATTGGTACAGAGACAGACAGATAGACCAATGGAACAGAATTGAAGACCCAGAAATGAACCCACACACCTATGGTCACTTGATTTTTGACAAAGGAGCCCAAACCATCCAATGGAAAAAAAGATAGCATTTTCAGCAAATGGTGCTGGTTCAACTGGAGGTCAACATGTAGAAGAATGCAGATCGATCCATGCTTATCACCCTGTACAAAGCTTAAGTCCAAGTGGATCAAGGACCCACATCAAACCAGACACACTCAAAACTAATAGAAGAAAAACTAGGGAAGCATCTGGAACACATGGGCACTGGAAAAATTTCTGAACAAAACACCAATGGCTTATGCTCTAAGATCAAGAATGAAACAAATGGGATCTCAAAACTGCAAAGCTTCTGTAAGGCAAAGGACACTGTGGTCAGGACAAACGGCAACCAACAGATTGGGAAAAGATCTTTACCAATCCTACAACAGATAGAGGCCTTACATCCAAAATATACAAAGAACTCAAAAAGTTAGACCGCAGGGAGACAAATAACCCTATTAAAAAATGGGGTTCAGAGCTAAACAAAGAATTCACATTGAGGAATGCCGAATGGCTGAGAAACACCTAAAGAAATGTTCAACATCTTTAGTCATCATGGGAAATGCAAATCAAACAACCCTGAGATTTCACCTCACACCAGTGAGAATGGCTAAGATCAAAAACTCAGGTGACAGCAAATGCTGGCGAGGATGCGGAGAAAGGGGAACACTCCTCCATTGTTGGTGGGGTTGCAGACTGGTACAACCATTCTGGAAATCAGTCTGGAGGATCCTCAGAAAATTGGACATTGAACTGCCTGGGGATCAGCTATACCTCTCTTGGGCATATACCCAAAAGATGCTAACATATAAAAAAAAGACACGTGCTCCACATGTTCATGTGAGCCTTATTTATATAATAGCCAGAAGCTGGAAAGAACCCAGATGCCCTTCAACAGAGGAATGGATACAGAAAATGTGGTACATCTACACAATGGAATATTACTCAGCTATCCAAAACAATGACTTCATGAAATTCGTAGGCAAATGGTTGGAACTGGAAAATATCATCCTGAGTGAGCTAACCCAATCACAGAAAGACATACATGGTATGCACTCACTGATAAGTGGCTATTAGCCCAAATGCTTGAATTACCCTAGTTGCCTAGAACAAATGAAACTCAAGACGGATGATCAAAATGTGAAGGCTTCACTCCTTCTTTAAAAGGGGAACAAGAATACCCCTGGCAGGGAAGAGAGAGGCAAAGATTAAAACAGAGACTGAAGGAACACCCATTCAGAGCCTGCCCCACATGTGGCCCATACATATAGAGCCACCCAATTAGACAAGATGGATGAAGCAAAGAAGTGCAGACCGACAGGAGCCGGATGTAGATCGATCCTGAGAGACACAGCCAGAATACAGCAAATACAGAGGCGAATGCCAGCAGCAAACCACTGAACTGAGAACAGGGACCCCTGTTGAAGGAATCAGAGAAAGAACTGGAAGAGCTTGAAGGGGCTTGAGACCCCATATGTACAACAATGCCAAGCAACCAGAGCTTCCAGGGACTAAGCCACTACCTAAAAGACTATACATGGACTGACCCTGGACTCTGACCTCGTAGGTAGCAATGAATATCCTAGTAAGAGCACCAGTGGAAGGGAAGCCCTGGGTCCTGCTAAGACTGAACCCCCAGTGAACTAGACTGTCGGGGG